>NC_084595.1:44364764-44372264 GCF_033807715.1 Cololabis saira | reverse complement strand
CTATCATTGGTTGATCAAGTCAAAGATGATGACCCACTCACTGTCAATGCTTATCTGCAGTCAGAGCTGATCCTCATGAACTGAATCAAAAGCCTGGCTCCCTGCTGAATAGATGCAGCCTCTCATTCTGCAGCTTCTGTTAGGGATGAGAGCAATACGCCGCAGTGAAAGCCTGAGGCCAGCCGAGGCGGCTTTCTCCTCCTCGGGAGCAGACTCCACCATTCCTGAAGGGAATCTTATTGACAAACCGGGACAAGCTCCCGCACAAAGGCTACCGCCGCCGTAAATAACAAAAGTCTAAATTATCTTTAGCATCTTTCACAATGTCTTTACTGACGAGCTGAAAGTTGCTGACGCTGTCAAGGAGGCAGAGTTCAGGCCGACCGGATCCCCGGCTGAACCCGGCGAAGTCACTCTGCTCAGTTCTTAGCTGATAGAAAGCTGACAACAAAAACTGAGCTGCAGCCAGAGGTGACGTCTGCTGAAGGTTCCTGCTCCCTGTATCTGTAGTTGTACGATTGGAAATAAACTCATGGGCTCATGAAGTTAGAGGCTTGTAGGACGGAAAAGTTTGCTCTGAAACCCAGGATGTATTTGATTCACTTTATTTAGTAGAGCTTCGGGAGCTGCGTGCTGGCCTGCGGCCCCCCACCCCCGGTTATCCCGTTGCTGCTTCCACCTGCCTGCGCCTCCCCCCCTCTGGTCATCCCGCTGCTGCTTCCACCTGCCTGCTGTGTGCTGCTGACGTCCCCGACCCCCCAGTCTGGCCCTGCTCAAGGTTTCTTCCCTCCTAAAGGGGAGTTTTTCTTGCCACTGTTTGGCTTAAGGCTTTTCTCCAACTAGGGCAGTTTTTACCTGCCATTGTTTATGTAATAATTGCTCGGGGTTAATGTTCTGGATCTCTGGAAGGCGTCTAGAGACAACATCTGTTGTATTAGATGCTATACAAATAAAATTGAATTGAATTTAATTGAATTTCTAATCAGCCAATCATCTGGCAGCAACTCAGTGCATGTAGGCATGTAGACGATCTGCTGCAATTCAAACCGAGCATCAGAACGGGGAAGAAAGGTGATTTAAGTTGAGAGCTGCACCATCCCGGGTTGGATGAATGCCGTCTCTTCTAATCAGAATGGGCTTTCCCCAAAACGTCTTCCAATTGTCAATAAAGGCCACGTTGTTTTCTGAACACCACCGCGACAGCCAGCCACGGAGCATGCGGCTAAACATGTCACCCCTGGTCAGATTGGGGAGGGGACCAGAGGAACCTACGGAGTGCGACAGGGTTTTGGCGTAGTTACACACCAACACAATATTAACTTTAGTGACTTCCGACTGGCGAAGACGGGAGTCATTAGCGCCGACATTCACGATAACTTTACCAAATTTACGATGACTCTTTGCCAGCAGCTTCAAATTTGCTTCAATGTCACCCGCTCTGGCCCCCGGGATGTACCTAACTATGGTCGCTGGAGTCGGCCTCACATGCCTGACTATGGAGTCGCCAATCACCAGGGTCGGCTTCTCAACG
Source organism: Cololabis saira (assembly GCF_033807715.1). Taxonomy (NCBI): domain Eukaryota; kingdom Metazoa; phylum Chordata; class Actinopteri; order Beloniformes; family Belonidae; genus Cololabis; species Cololabis saira. The sequence goes on along the minus strand of NC_084595.1, from coordinate 44,370,733 downwards.
GGTGTGTCGCTGAGTGGGGAAAAACGGTTAGACACATGAAGCGAGTGGTGTGCCTTTTAGGACTACGCTTCCTCCGAACCGTCACCCAGCCGCCCTGACTGGGAGCTGCAGGGGAGCGGCTACCAACAGCTGCTACAGGCCGGTCCGCCGCTACTTTAGCCTGGCTAGCTGACGAGTCTACCGGACTATGGTCTAGTTGGTGGAAACCGGACCTCTAACTAACTGAGACTCGCCTCCAGTCCTGCAAATAAACTACACTTCAAGCACTTACCGTCTTCGCTAAAGGAGGCAGAGGAATAGCTAAACATTTCACACACTGAGCAGCAAGAGGGAGAAACGGTGGGAGAAGAGGAGGCCATGCTAAGAGGCTAACAGACAGAAAGTGTACCGGTGATTGGTGACAATGAAAGTTACGGAAGAGAAAAATGTGCAAGTGTTGAATTAAAGACAGAATAGTATTATTTAACCATAAAACAATCTAAGGGTGCTTTCAGACCTGTGGCCCGTTTGTTTTGTTCCAATTTAGGGGCTAAATCGATACAGTTGTTTCGTTTTTGGTTTGTGGCGTTTGTGTTCAGAAGGCAACCGTCTGTAGCGGTTCAAAGCTGTTACCAAATGCCATGCGCGAACCAACTGTTCTCTCATTGGTCAGAAATGAACGCGGAACCGTACAACGGAAACAGAATGCAAACAACAAGAAGTGACGCATTATGTTACGCAGTCAGGATCAGGCCAGACAGAGCCAAGCCAAGCCCTATCAGGAGTGGTACAACAAAACACCAAATTATTCCGACGGGTAAAGTGTGTAACACGTGATGAGCGACCACGTGCTTGAGGCATTCTGCAAGCTGGCATGAGTTACAGGGAAGCTGGCCATCGCTCAACATTTATGTGCCTGCACCAGCGGAGGCCGAAACCGGGACTGCTGCTGGCCGACCCGTCCTGCCGGGCGACCCGTCCTGCCAGGTGACTCGTCCTCCTGGCCGAGTTGGCCTGCAACTGGTCTGCATAAAACCTGCAGCTTTGATTTGTGCTTTCGCTGGTTTTGGCCCTTGACTACTGATATGGGATTGGATAGCCCCAACCACTATGTGTTGTATGCAAAGATGAAATAAGTTGCATGTATTTAGATGTCTTTAGTGAAGCAGGGCAGCTGTGCTGCCGTGAATAAAACCTGAGTAGAGACTTTCTTTTTTTCTTTTTTTTGCCTTCTCTCTGATTTACAGAGCTATATCTGCATGGAACCCACTTCCCAAACACTTTAAGCAAACTATTAACATAAAGTAATTCAAATTGTTAGTAAAGAAACATCTCCTGAATAGATATATATATAACTTATTTAATTATTAATGAATAAATAAATAAATAAATAATGTAGATTTGTAGTTTTTCCTTTCTTTTTTTATATGCTACCTCTTTAGGTTTGCTTTTAATTTTTTGTTGTAATGTACTGTGTATTATGTGTCGGACCCCAGGTAGAATAGCTGCAGTTTTGCTGTAGCTAATGGGGATCCAAATAAAACTATAAAATATTCTCTTGTCTCTTGTCTTATCAGAACTTATCATTTGCTCTCCGTGAGTTCGGGGCTGCAACTATGTGTCCGGACATCCTCACTGAGTCTGGTTAGAAGGTAAAAGAAGCAGATGTGCACATCGTCTGCACACTGCCGCAGCAAACATGCCCGTCCTGTTGAGCTCTGATAATGAATGCTGCTGGCTGACAGCTTCAGTGTAAACAGCGTTCCCTTCTTCCCGGGTGTTTGCCCTTCCAGCGGGGAGCGCAGACTGAGCAGAACAACTTCAGATTCTATATCCTGAAGGGCTCTTAAGCTCTCACAGGTGAAATATGGCAGCGATTCCTGCGTGGGGTTCAAAGCCCCCCTCAAGGTCTCCACTGGCTGTTATCTCAATTTGTCTTCTTGGCCTCTTTGGACGCTCGCCAGTCCAACATGTCACATGTCCCCTCACAGGTAACTTCCTCCGTCAGACCATACATTGTGTGCCTTTTGTGAGGGAAACTGGTCGAGCATAAAGGACACAGGAACCCTCCTGCTCGTTTAGGGGTTTAATTTATGCCTGTTTCCATGGTAACTATCTCCTTGGTCTTTGCTAAAGCAGTCACCTGACAGAGGTCCATTAGTAACTGTATCTGCAGCCTGCCTGAAATGCATGCATATTAGTGCGTAAAGACTGGTAGTCTAAATAAGACATCTGTCATGTCAGCACCTCCCAGCGATGCCTTCAGGTGTCCCCGGGCAGAGGCTCGTCATTAAGAGTGACTTCACTGTGGGCCGAGGGAAGCCCCAGACTAAGTGGTGTGAGGTCAGTATAGTATCAGGTGCAGATAGTCTGCAAGCCAAGTAAAGCTTGAGTTGACATGACATAATTAATTAACATAAAAGAGCTAAATTGGGCCTTTTTCTTCTGACGTTCTCAATTACCCTTTAAAATATTCGTCCACTTGAAATACAAAGTTAAAATTGAATCTATTTGACATATTAAAACCACTTATGGTGGCTTGTAATGAAAGCTTCCGAGTTTAATTTAATATTTTTGTCTTTATGTATTTGATTTTTTAGGCAGCACCAGTACACTAGAGCATCCAGGTGTTCTGGTTCTTTCTAGGGAACACTTGACTGCTGGGAAACCTGACCTACATTCACTTTTTTATTTCTATTGATTTATTAGGGCCCGAGCACTTACAGTGCAAAGGCCCTATTGTATCTGTAGGAATTTTCCTTCTTTCTTTTTTATTTTTACCAACGCCTTTTTGCCCCCCTAAACGTGCCCCAAAAGTCACCAAATTTTGCACGCAAGCCAGGCCTGGTGAAAAATTGGATATTTCATGGTTTGCATAAATGGCCGTGGCCTAATGGCTCAACAGCACCCCCTAAAAAACTTCGTGCCTCAAGCCCCACAACACGGTTTGGCGTACATGCACGAAAATCGGTACAAACCTGTATCATGTCGCAACTTAAAGTAAAGTCTCTTGGCGCCATGGCCGAAACCGAATAGGAAGTCGGCCATTTTGAATTGAATTTTAATTGTGTAATTGTGCTGCAATTTATGCCATTTCTTCGGCCGTTTCTTCGCTCGAACCGTAACGTGCACCAAGGTGTGTTATACATCAAAATGTGTGTCTCCATCCTGCGACGACACGCATTACTTTTTTCAGTCAAAAACGTTACCGTAGCGACGATAGATGCCAAAAAGCGCGCCCCCCCTTATCTGATTGGTCCATATTTGATAGTTCCTTTCTGCAATAACTTTTGAATGGTTTGACGTAAAGACTCATGAGTGGTGTCATCTGACTCGGTTTTGAGTCCTTTAACAAAATCGCCCCGCTCCTTCATCTGATTGGTCGATATTTGATAGTCCCTATTTTCTGCCATAACTTTTGAATGGTTTGATATAGAGACTTGTGGGTGGTGTCATCCACTAAATGTCCAGGCCTGAAGAATCTACATGCAAGTCATACAAGCTTCCACTGCAGCCTGAACGTGCACAAGGGTGCGAGGGCCCGTTCATCACTGCTTGCAGCTTTAATGTATCTATTTATTTATTCATTAATTGCCCATACCTGACTTTTTTTCTTTTCTTTTCCTGGTTATCTGGGCAGCTCAAATGATACCCGGGTCATTTTCATTTGTGGTTCTGAAGCAGATCCGATGTTTTCTGATGCCGCTTCGGTCTAAGCCGTCGAGCTGATGTCACCCGTCGGTGACGTCACCCTCTGATGATTGATGCCGCAGCGCTGCACTGGCAGGGTTTTATTTGGACGACCTCGTCCCGGTCCTCCACCCCCGGCTCTGAGTCCTAAACGTAGACAAGGTCTCTGGCTCCTCAACAAAACTGGGAGCTGGTGAACCTGAGAGTTCTCCGTTGGGGGGATATGGAACTAATGAGGCCTTTGACAGAAACCTGATCCTGAATTCAGAGGACTGGATCCTGGTCAATGCGCCATCATGGTCCGCACAAGTCTGTTAATGTTGATTCACTCAGGTGCACGGACGCGGGAAAACACCTGGCATGTGCAGGACACCAGCCTTTGAGAACAGGACTGGCCAACGCTCAACGCTCAGCCGTTTTTTATGGCGCTTTTCCACTAGTACCTACTCGGCTCTACTCAACTCATCTCAGCTCAACTCAACTCGGCCTGGTTTCTTTTCCATAACAATCCAGCACCTGGAGCAGAAGTAGGAGGTTGGAGAAGCTGCTGTGACATATTTGATTTTGTGATCTAAACAAAGAAGACAACAACACCAAAGATGTGGAACCTTGATCCTGGTGGATCTGGTCGTTCCTTATCGCCCGTCTAGATCCCTTTTTAATTCTCTCCTCAGCCACCAAGTTTATGAACATCTGCACCTCAGAGTTGGATCACCAAACAGACGCTGTTTTGCGCTGCCGTTGCCTGTTGAATAAAATGAACAAGAAGCCGTCAGAGTCTCTCTTTCACTGATTTCCTCCTCCTGACTCAGATGTCTGACTCCAACCCCCGACCAATCGGTGGCCTGTAGTGTGATGATGTCAAATACAGCCGACTCAGCCGCTTAGAACCTTGAGTAGTTACAGAAAATTATCTACTCGGTACGTTAGACGCCTAGTGGGAAAGAACCAAAGCGAGTGGAGGCGAGTCGAGTCGAGTCGGGCTGAGTAGGTACTAGTGGAAAAGCGCCACTAGAGGGGGCAGCGAGAACCAAGGTGTAGGCTGGTCCTGCAGAATCTTGTGAATCGGACTGTTTTCAGCGCCTACCTGGTGGAAATAACGCATCCACAATGTTGTGAAGCAAAACATGATTACATCTTCTTTGAATTATGAATCAGAATCCAATTTAAAATTGTATTACTTGCGTATAAAGCCCAAAACGGCTTAGCTCCATAATATTTGCAGACCCTTGTAGACCTGATAGTGCCTTATGTTCCTGGCAGAGCTCTCCGTTCTCAGAGTGCAGGTTTACTCGTAGTTTCTAGAGTATCTAAATGTAGATTTGGAAGGCGGGCGTTCTGCTATCAGGAACCATTACTATGGAACCAACTTCCAATCTGGGTTAAGGAGGCTGACACCACCTCCACCTTTAAAACTAAACTTAAAACCTTTCTGTTTAGTAAAGCCTATAGTTAGTGTTTAGTAAACAGTCAGTAGTCGTAGCTGCAGCTACAAAACAAGACTATAATAGTTAGTCTCATATATAGCTTTGTGGTAGATATGCTGCTATAGGCCTATGCTGCAGGGGGGACAGACATGATCCACTGGGCGGTGCCTCTCACCTTTCTTCTCCTCTCCTCTTCCCTTCCTCTCTTCTCCATTTCCATTTTTATTTATTATAAGTATCTCATAGCCAGCATTTTTGTCCATCGCTCCTGTAGTTTCTTGTGCTGGCCCCCTTTTTTCTCTTTTGTGCATGTTATCAGGCCGGAGCTTCGGGAGCTGCGTGCTGGCCTGTGGTCCCCCACCCCCACCAGTCATCCCGCTGCTGCTTCCACCTGCCTGCTGTGTGCTGCTGACGTCCCTGAGCCCCCCAGTCTGGCCTTCGGCAGGAGGGTCTCCCCTTATGATCCAGGTCCTGGTCCAGGTTTCTTCCCTCCTAATGTGAAGTTTTTTCTTGCCACTGTTTGGCTTAAGGCTTTTCTCCCACTAGGGGAGTTTTTACCTGCCATTGTTTATGTAATAATTGCTCGGGGGTTCATGTTTTGGGTCTCTGGAAATATCCTAGAGACAACATCTGTTGTATTAGACGCTATACAAATAAAATTGAATTGAAATTGAATTGAATTATGCTGGTCTTGGTCTTGGAACCAAGCAGAAGTACCTGTTGGGCTGGTCATCCTGAAGCCAGGCCCGGCAGGGCAGCCAGTGGCCAGAACCCAAACTTTGATGGATGCAGGGATTCCTGCTCAGAACCAGACTCTCCGCCTCTTGTAAACTGTTCGCATTTCAAAAGGTGTGTCTTGTCAAGGACTGCACC